>NC_056747.1:651415189-651432689 GCF_019279795.1 Protopterus annectens | reverse complement strand
CAATTAATCTAACACATTTAGTATTAGATTGGCCTTACCCATTCTATGGTTGATAAGTATATGTTACCCCTAGTAACATTAACCATGGATAATTTGGGGGGACCCATGCATGGGAAAAATCATTTAGGAGCTGCCTCTGTACTACAGGGGGTAGTCCTTGGGTGAATGTTCTGTTTCTTATTCGACATCCATGTTGCTCTTTAATATGGACAGAGATGAGGTTTGTTTTATGTCGCTGGATAATCATTTCTACAGCATCTATGTGTAACTGGAGTGTATGGGGGGAGCAGTCCACAAAGTGTGGGGGGGTAGCATGCATGGCCTCTTGCAAAAATATTTTTTTACTATTTGTATATTTTTAATGAAACATTCTATCAATGTAGTTGCATAGATGGAGCATTGTTCAAAAGAGCAGGTTTTTGATATTCACTAGTAAACTCATACCTGTCTGTTTCCTTTCTCCCCCTGTATAGATATACATATATATATGTATATATATATATATATATATATAAAAATCCGTGTGTGTATATATATATATATATATATATATATCTATATATAGATATATATATATATCTGTATATATCTATCTATATATATATATATATATATATATATATATATATATATATATATATATATATATATATGTGTGTGTGTAAAAAGAAAAAGAGAAATATAGAGGTCTACTTCACACCATCGAAACCGCACATAATCAAAGACCGCATCATCGAGACAACAATATCAAAAACCAACTTTAGCAAACTACCACAACAATGAAGATCCAGGTGGGCTACACCCCACACCCCCCCAACTAACTATACCAACTCCGAGATCACAGTTCAGTTGAGAATAGGGCTAAGTTTACCTTGTTGAACAACAGGTTACTTAACCTGGGAAGATCTTTCTTGCTGTGGTGGTTCGTTGAAATGGGTTTTTGATATTGGCGTCTCCATGATGTGGTCTCTGATTATGTGGGACTTTGACTATCTGAAAGTGACCTAGCTATACATATATTTAAATATGCATACACACACAGCCAGACATAGTGAATGAGAGAGAGAGAAAGATAGAGACTCATAATGAATTCATTGAATCATACATAAACATTAACAATTCTTTGAGACAGTTACCAAGGCTATAGACGAGGGAAGGTGGTACACACAGCCTACCTGGACATTGCAAAGGTCTTCAACATCATTCCCCATTCTGGTATTATAGACAAGCTCACCAGCCTGAACATAAACCCCTATGTCACAAGATGGGTTGCCAACTGGCTCACGGACAGAACCCACATGGTGAGAGCTGCAGGAGCTAGGTCTGACTCTAAACCAGTTACAAGTGGCATTCCCCAGGGCTCAGTCCTAGGACCCCTCCTGTTCGGCATATACTTCTCAGTCATGCACCGGCAAGCACAGGAGGACTATGGCTGGCCAAGTTCACAGACAAGTGCAAATTAGGGGCTATAATTGACTCTCTGGCTGACACAGACATCCTCCAAAAGTCACTGAGATGGATACCTGGTGTCAAAATCATGGCCTCAAGCTAAATGGCAAAAAGTGCATAGTCATCCCCTTTGGAAAAAACAAAGTGCCCAGAAACTACCACATCAGTGGTAGTACCCTAAATATGGAAGATGTAATAAAGGATCTGAGGACCCAAGTAGATATTAATTTCTCCTTTGATAATCACATTGCCAAAGTGGTTAGAAAATCCTTCTATGTGGCCCACCTAATCACAAAAGGGTTCGCATCCAGATGAAAAGAGGTCATTGTACCCCTCTACTCATCACTCATCAGACCCATCATAGAGTACAATGCCCCATTTGGGATGTACCTTACAAGACACCTGCAACAGCTGGAAAGACCACAAAAGTACCTCACCAAGAGAATCACTGGCCACAAACAGATGCCCGATGCAGCTCGACTGAAGAAACTCCAGCTGTACTCGGCTGCATACCACCTACTCAGAGGTGATCTCTGCCTGACATACTAGGCCATGCCCAACCTAGAATTGATAGACTTGCTCCACCTAAAGAAAACCTTATCCCCTAGAGCCACATGCTCTAGGGATCTAAACCTCACCATAACAATAAATAGGACGTGCTGGACGGATAGATTCCTGTTCCAGAGACTTCCTATGCTTTGGAACAAGATTCCAATCTACATTAGGCAGAGCTCCTCGCTAACACTCCTGAAGAGAAACCTTGACAAGTGGATGAGAAACAAAGTTTACCCCGGGGCTCACTTCAGTGGTTCTGCTGGACAGAGGCACAGGGAACTAATCTAAGGGGGTGGCAAAAGTCAACACATTCTGGCTAGGCTTATAAATGCTTTTGGGCAGAAAGCCTAGTACCTACCTATGAACCTAACAAACCACAACCAGATAATCAACTTTTTTGCACCAAGCATTCAATGAACATGATGTTTTTTTCATGAGTTATAAATTACAACAACCATCTTCTGCCTGCATTGATGCTGAATGAAAAAAAAATGCAAGTGGCCCCCACGTCTGCTATATAGTGCCCTTACAATTTCAGCTTTTAATGCAACTGTTCTAATATACATATCTGTTAAAATAATAGAGGTTATCCTGCAATGAATATGAATAAGGTTATCAATAACTTAGAATCTCAAAATACCAAGAGACAATTCTGATTATCAACAAACTATTTTTTTCAGTCCTATCATTTATTAAGAAACATCTCAGGACAATGAGGTAATTACTCATCTAGTATAAGTGGTTAAAAATGTCACTTTATGTTTCCATGGGGACCAGGAAATTCATATTTTATTATCTCTGCAATCACAATTAAAAAGTAATTTGTCTGACATTTAAAATATTTTGTTGCCAGAACTAATCGGATTGTTCATCAACCAGCAACTCCCCAGTTAGATGCAAAGAATATAGATCCCTTCTAGTGCACAGCAATAATTGTTTAGCGATTATTGTGTTGTCAGGATTCCATATTTAAAGGAATGCTTGAATTAATTCTATCTATAATTAAATTACTGAACTTCTAAAGTACAGGAATAAATAATAGCAGTGCAATAAAACACCATATGATAAACACTAAACAATATTGATTTTCATCTAACTGTGGCTTCTTTACTGTAGATGCACTGAAGTAGGACTCTTATTTTCTAATACATGGATCCACTCAACATAAACATTAGTATGTGCAAATGCACACGCACACACACATAAAGATTAGTATGTGCGAATGCACACGCACACACACATAAACATTAGTATGTGCGAATGCACACGCACACACACATAAAGATTAGTATGTGCGAATGCACACGCACACACACATAAACATTAGTATGTGCGAATGCACACGCACAAACTGATTTTAAGAAAAATGTAGGATCTATGAAGAAGGACGTATTAAGAAAAAATGTAGGAACAGTTCTGAATTGAAAATTTCCAGAGTAGGTTAAAAGACCAAGAACAGTTTTTTTTTTTTTACCTGAAAGAATAAGGTCATTATGAAAGCTTTTCCCTGCCGGAGAAGAATGTCATAAGTTGCAGGGAATGTTAATATAATGAATACACTTTAAGGTGTTTCACTTTTCATAGCCCTTGTGAGGATATAGAATATTTACAAAAGCTATGACAACATGTTAATACTTGAACTACTGGTCTATTCATAATTTATAGTACCACATCAATAGCACCAAATGGCATGACAGATGCCTATACATATGTAGCTTTTATTTTTAGAATAGGCTGCCCTTATACATTAGAATACTTTCTAGCAAGCTTTAAAATCAGTCTTGTTGACCAGATTGGGGATTGTAAGTTTTCATCAGGATGTGGATAAAGTATATTTAATATAGGGCAATGTTAGTGTCACACCTGTACTGTACAATGTAGTGGAATTTCTTGAATATAAGCTTAGAAAGAAACTATGAACAGGACTACAAGAGCATTATAACCTCTGCAATGGCTGCTTCACATGATTCTTTCAGAATCCACAACACTTACATCATTTAAATGATAAAACCCACAGTCAACATTACATCACACACACATATAACCATTCATGAAGCCATGCAATAATTAATTATTATGTCTCGACTACTACCACTGTGCCCTGTTTATGACCTACACACTACAAAAGAAGCAGCAGGCGTGTGCCTTAAAATACTACTAATTCCATAAGAATCTGCATATTACAGATGTGTAATACATTGTTCTGTAATTATAATCATGCTTTTATTAAATAAATAATGGTTATCCTTATTAATCATTCTATTATGGAATCTCTTGTCCCAGATGTATGGAAATTCTTCTACAAAATCCCTCTTCACAAAGCAAGAAAATCCACTGAGCCATCCAACTATCGTCCCATTGCTATACTATCCTCTCTTTCCAAAATTCTAGAAAAGTGTGTGCACACTCAACTACTTAAACACTTGCTATCTAATAAGCTTCTTACTCCTAGTCAGCATGGCTTCAGACCCCACCACAGTACATCAACAGCTGTACTCTCATTCACCCAAACAGTAGCAGAAGCCCGTGACAACATCCTACTAGTTTCTACTTATTTCTCGACATCTTCAAAGCATTTGATACCGTCTCTCACTCTAAACTGATAACTAAACACTCTGACCTTTATCTTTCCACCCCCTCTTTAAGCTGGTTTTATAGCTACTTATCTAATAGAAAACAATCTATATGTTGGAAAACTATCACCTCTCCGTTTCTTCCTGTTGACAGCGGTGTCCCCCAAGGTTCTATATTGGGTCCTCTCTTGTTTAATATTTTTACTAATAGTTTATGCTCTGCTACCAACCTCTCCACATTTTTACAATATGCCGATGACTCAACCCTTATTACCACTGCCCACAACATCCCAAAACTCCTTGCTCTTACCCAAGATACTTTTACACCCATCAAAACCTGGCTCGCTGATAATCAACTAATTCTAAATCCAAAAAAAAAAAATAAACTTCTACTTTTACTTCCTAAAACACTGGCAACACACTAATCCACTTTCTCTATCACCACCCTTAACAATGCCACTATCAGACCAGAACCCCATACTAAATTAGTTGGTGTTATAATTGACAATGAATTAAAATTCAACATACATATCCATCATGGCATTAAAAAAAAAAAAAAAAAAAAACACCACAAACTTGGTCTCCTGTACTGTAACCACAGGATGCTTTCACCCTCCACCTGGCCCTGTCTCTTCTATTACCCTGTCTTTTGCATGCAGCTCCACTTTTTACTAACCTTCAGTCTTCATTTCTCTCTAAACTAGAGCAAACATGCAATAAAATAGCTAGATTTGCCTCTATCTCCCTTACAAATCCCACAAGTGCCTCGCCCTTAAATTATTACAATGGCCAGAATTTCCTAAACAATTGTTTCTTTCTCAACTGCATAACATGCACTCAGTTCTTTATAATCCCACTTCTTGTCCCTCCATCTCTAATATTGTATCTCTATATAACCCCCAACGTCAGCTTCTTACATCTGACAAACATATTCTTGACATTTACAAACTGTCAAAACATATTAAGTCCCTATATAAATACTCTGTACCTCACACCTAGAACTCCCTTCTACTTAAAATAAGAAGTATCCCCCATAAGTTCCATTTCAAACTACAACTCAAACACTACCTTCTTAACACCTGGTCCTGCCCTTGCCAAGCTCTGTCCTGATCTCTAACTGATTTCTTCCTAAATTCTACTTCTGATTACTCTAAGTTTTTCTCTCTTTTTATCTGCCTTTCTTTCCTGGTCTTCTTTACAGCAAATCTACAACCGAGTGCTTGTAAATATTCCTACTCTGGGATTATCCTTCAGCTATTGTATTGGATTTTTTTAAATTTATATATAAATATATTGCCTTTGTTGATTTTATTTTATGTAAATATTTCTTGTCAATATTACTGTTGTAACGTTTAGTCTTTGTATTAATTACTGTTTTTTAACGTCTGTAATTGTAATTGGAGCGTTTCACCTCGGGTCTCCACTGAAAATGGGCCTTTGGCTCAGTTGGACTAACCCGGTTAACAAATAACAATAAATAAAAATAAAGAAATAAATATTTAGTGCAAAGTCAGACATGAGTCTGGAACCAGGTTATAAATGTCTTACCCAAGTTTTCTGGTTCCTTAAATTTGCAGTCTTGTGTCAAACTGTTCAATAAATACATACCTTAAGCTGTTCATTGTTAAAGATTAATGCAATCCAGGTTAATTATCACCAATTTTAGGGTTATATGAATGTATATGCAACAAAAACATTACATCTAGACTGCTTGTCCAACCACTGTGTTTTCTTTAATAAAAAGTAACTATTACATCAACTGATCCATCATGTCTATCTATCACAAGAACTGTCCTCTTTGTGGTCCAATAAATTCCCTAAAATCAATCATCCTGTGGATTGGAAGCGTGTTCCTTTCTTCTTTTAAAAAGGAAAATCTGTTACTCTTCAAAAATCAGTACTAAATCAAAACAGTCAGTAAGGATGGCCCTTTTTTAAACTTATTCACATTTGCCAACTCCCACTAAATAAGGTATAAAAATCCTGTGTGTTGATAAGCTGGACAACAATGGAGCAGGACTTCTGTCATATTTACATGAAGTTGTGAGAGGAATCTTTAAATGGAACAAGTAAAGCAGCTTTTGTTTTGCCTGTTCAATTTCATTCATTTTCTCACATTTTAGCTACTTAACTGTCATAACATTATAAATTCAATACTGTGACTCAGTTACAATGTAACAATATCATTGTGTGTGTGTGTGTGTGTGTGTGTGTGTGTGTGTGTGTGTGTGTGTGTGTGTGTGGGCTGTCACTGGAGTATTTCTGGTTTTTCTGATACAAAGCAGCCTATACAACTCACGCTGCAGACACTGACTGGAGCAAAGCACAGTTGGTGCTGAAGGTGTGAATGAGGTAATAATTCAATAGCTTCATCTCTGTGCGGAAACTTCACCCTGCCTACTCACACTTGGAATGTTACCTGTTGGAATATATTTTCCCCATGAAGTGCAAAGAATCACATTGCTTCATCCTGAAGTCACTATTAAAGTACCTGATAACCTCTATCACTTGTTTAGGTTTTCACAATGTATTAAAGATTAAAAGATGAAAACATATCCTGAAGAAAGGCAAAGTAAAACTTGGCCTAGGCTATGCTGGTCTCATATTTAGTTGGAACTACTGCTCATTATATGGTGGCACGCAACACACATATTCTATAAAGTACTTCCAATTGTTTTTTAATAAATTCCAGTATGGAACACCTTCAGTTCCCTGAGCACCACAACAGCTTTTTTGTGAGTAAATGTCCTTAAATGTTTATTACCTTCGTTATTTAGTTTTACCCATGCACAGATCCTAAAACATGTGTTTTGTACTGTAATCCACATGGGGGAGGGCCTATGAACTTCTATAATATCACAAAACAAACTGCATTTGCAGAAATATTACTTCACATCAGAAAATCATACTGTGTAGTCAATGCAAGTATCCTACATGGACTGATTAGGTTATCATAATTATTTAGCTGTTTGTTCTATATGTGTGTATGTGTGTGTTTCATCTCGTGCACAACAATGGATATTCTGGAAGGGAGCTGGTTTTATTGAACTGCCATTTCATCTCAGGATGCAGGCATTTGCTTTTGGGGACTGCTTCAGTGTAGGGAGTGGGATTTTGCCATTTCCCTGGTGTATTGCAGTCTCATAGTTGGCATATATAATTTGCAAGGGTACTTGTGTGGTGCAGGAGGTATCACCCTGCATAACATGTTTCTTTTGATCTCTTTATTTTGATTTACTGTCAGTCATTTACAGTCGATATAATGTATGCCAATGTAGTGGTTTTGCGATGATGTGAAATATAATCCAATAATTAGATAGACAGATAACAAGGCTTCTGTTATATCTCACAACTATTTTCAGATCATGTAGAGCATACAGGCTCAATATTCTAACCTTGAAAGATGCAATTAACAGGTAATGAACAACAAAACTTGAAAATGTTTTCCTTGCATGGGGCAAGCTCTCTGAACTCCCAAATGGGAGAGAAGCTCCACTTGAACTTATATATACCAACTACAGAGTTGTAAAACACGAAGGAAAGAGGGGTGGTCTCTAAAACAGCACAAAGTGGTCTTGACCACGTTCTCACATAAATGACTAAGAGAGGCTTGCTATTTAACACAACACCAAACACATCAGACAGCAGACAACACACCGGTGTCTCACAAACACAGCCCCATAAGGCATAACAATAAATTATGACTTTCTAATTATCCATGTTGGTATGATTGACTTGAGACACATCTCCCTGGACTATATGAAGAGAGAAATGATTGAGCTCTCAGAGTACGTGTCCCAGGCAGGTATGACCCTAGCACTAAGCAGCATGCTACCCTCACCAAGAATGACACTACAATGCCAACAAAAAAATAATTGACTTCAATAATTGGCTTAGTTTTTGGTGTCATTCCAAGAGGATCTAGTATCTTTCTGCCAGGGTGACAAGGTTAAAAGGCCTCAATGCTTTGCCAGAGATGGCCTCCACCTGTAACCCCTGGGATTCTGGATTCTGGTAAAGGCTCTTGCCTCCATCATTGTGCCTTTTTAGGCAATGTCCCAAAGACAAATCTTCCAACATAAAAGATCTGTCAAAAAGCAAATTGAAGGTCATGCTGCTTAACATTAGGAGCCTTAACCTGAAAATGCACACACTGGAGGCTCTCCTCACATGGGAAGATGCTGACATCTGTGCAGTCATGGAAACTTGGTTCAAGGTGGTGGAGAGCACCCCTGTCATACCAGCTATACCTCATTCCACACATTCTAACCCCAAAATGAGGTCAGGAAGACTAAGGGTGGTAGAGTCTCTATCTTCATTAAAGACAAGCACACCTCCAGACTGGTTTGCCAGCATGACACACGAGAACTACTCTGGGTGCAACTGACTGTTCTCAAGACACCCATCCAAGTTATAGCCAGCTACAGACCCCCCTGCATGACTCAGGACACCCACTCCTCCTACCTGGTCCTACTTGACTTCCTTGGTGACTTCAAGTATCCCACCATACACTGGGTGAATTATTCCTGCACTAATGCACTCAGCAACAATTTCTTGCTTTCATCAGTTCTAATGCACTAGACCAGCTCATATCATCCCCCCACAAGGGGAGAAATCACATTCTATACTTAGTTCACACAAGCATGGGTGTCCACTACACCACCCCATAGTAAGTTCTTTTCTGGTGAGACCAGATCATCGGTCTGTTTCATTTGAGGTTTCTATCCCATCCAGCACCCCCACCCCAGATGTAAACAGCCTAAAAAACTTCTCAAAAGCTGACTACAACCTTCTAAGGGAGGGTATTAGTAGCTTGACACCACCACCCCCCTCAGAGGATGCAGACAACTATGCTGAACAGTATGCCAGTGCAGTATACAAGCACCTGTTCAACTACATGGACTCAGCCATACCCAGTAGAACTAAAACCTGCTCTGCAAGGAAACACAGACCTATCTGGTGAACTTCCTGTATCAACAGGCTTTACAAAAAAAATAAGAAACTGTTGTCCAAGGGTAAAAAGGCACAAATTCCCAATTGGAAAAACCCCTCCTAAGCCTCAACAAGCAAATTAGATCATTAATGAAAATCCCAAAGCCAATTATGAATCAAAACTAGCCTCTGAAACAAATGGAAACCACAAAAGATTTTTCAGTTATATCAGGAACTTCCATGGCAAAATCCAGGTTTGTTCTGAATTAGTTCTTAACGGTACCAGTTACACTGATCATGTTGACTTACCCAACCTGCTATAGATAGATTCAATGCAAACCTCACCCCCCCCATCCAACACAAAGGACCATTCAACATCCCTGATACTTGCTCTGCACCTCAGATCTCCATAGATCAAATGTTAAAGGCCTACCCAAGGCAAAGAACACAGCTTCCATGGGATCTCATAGTATCCCAGGCTGTATTCTGCACCATCTCTAACAAGAACTAGCTTTGCCATTGAGCACCCTGGTTCAACCACAGCCTAAGTACAGGCTTCATTCCGGCAGAGTGGAGAACTGCCATTGTCATCCCTTTGCACAAAGGTGGTCCCACTACTGACCCTGGAAACTATCACCCCATTAGCTTGATAAGTCTGATCTGTAAAGCCAGACAGCATATTATTTTAGACCTCATAAACAAGGAAACAGGCAATTTCCAAGCACTTGACCCCACCCAGTTCAGATTCATCACAGACAGATCTTGCCTGTTGAACCCAGATGACTTTTTTGAGACTATCACCAAGGCCCTGGATGAGGGAAAGTCAGTACATAAAGCTTACCTTGACTTCGCCAAAGCCTTTGACACAATCTTCCACTTAGGCATCATCAGAAAGCTAACAAAACTTGGCATAATTTCCTATTTCATCAGGTGGGTGGCCAACTGGCTCACTGATAGACCCACAAGGTCAAAACAGCTGCCTCCACCTCTGACAACAGACCTGTCACTAGTGGTGTTATCCAGGGATCTGTTCTGGGACCCCTACTGTTTGGAATTGACTTCTCAGAGGTCCAGGCAAAGACAAAAGGCCTGTGGCTGACCAAGTTTGCAGACAACTGTAAGCTGGGTGCTGTCATCGACTCCCCAGATAATGTTAACATATTAAAGTGGGTCTCACAGCAACAAATGACTAGTGCCAAAGTCATGGCCTTAAGTTAAATGTAACAAAAATGTATTATAATACCATTCAACAAAAACATGGCCCCTACTGATTACCACATCAATGCCAACCCCCAAAGCACACAACCTGTGGTGAGAGACCTGGGTACACAGGTTGACAACAATCTAACATTCAACCATCATGTAGTGACAGTGGTCAGAAAAGCCTTTTACTTGGTTCATCTCATAAGTAAAGGGATTGCAACCAGGAAAAAAGTAGGGTTATTACCTCCTTATATACTCCTCCCTCATTAGGCCAATAACTGAGTACAATGCCTCGTTGGGTATGTACCTCTCCAAACACCTGCACCAGCTGGAAAGGCTACAGAAATACCTCACAAAGAGAATCTATAGCCTCCAACACCTGTCCTATGTGAGCAGGCTCAAATCATTATCACTCTACTCAGTATCATACAGATTGCTCAGAGGTGATCTGCATCTTGCCTGCAAGGCAATCTCGGACCCTGCCCGACTAGCTATGCTCCATATCAGTAAGTCTAACTTTTTGCACATTACTCACTTGAAAGGCCTAAATCTAATATGCGACATTAACAAAACCTGCTGGAGACATAGGTTCGTCTCCCAGAGGCTGCCCTACCTCTGGAATAGGCTTCCCATACATGTCAAACAAAGCATTTTGCCAAATGTCTTCAAGAGCAACCTTGATGAGTGGATGGGAACCCACAAATTTGTCCCAGGGGTTCCACCCATGTCTCTCATTGGCAGTGGTGACAGGTGCTGAATGAGGTTACTGTTTTGGGGATAAAATCTTGGCTGGGCTTGTAAGGGCCCCAGGGCCATTAGCCTAGTAACCTCCTATGATCCCATGATTACAAACATGGGTAAGCACATCAGGAGAACAGAGCATACAAAACTGCTGATTATGACAAATTTCCATCAGATTTTACTGCAAATTCATATCTGCAACACATGGTATATGCACTTCCGTGTTCTTACTGAGTTTTACTGTTATAGCTGTGCCCTTTTTTTTGTTGATATTCTAATAACTAAAAAAAGCTTTAGTTTGTACTCTAGTGAGTGTGGAGGAAAAAAAAGACACTTTTAAGCACTGATTGTGTAGAACTTGAAGAATGTTATTTTCCTATTGGCCAGTATGCTTATTAGAATATTTTCAGGTTTTCTGTGTTGTTATAAACTGCTCATGTTTGCATGACTCAGAGTTCATTTACTATGAGCTGCTACATGCTAATTTGCCATGGTACTAATTGTGATAATTTTCCACCAGATTTGACTAAAATACAGTATTACATGACCCATGATAATTACTTTTGTGTTCTTACTTTTACTGTAATAGCAGTGCACTTCTTTAGTGATTTTCTAGTACTCTAGCAAAGAATTGCTTGGGTTTGTACTCTGAAGAAAGTTATGAAAAAACTTATCCATTTCTAGGCCTCTGATTGCTGTAGAACCTTGAAAAGTGTAATTTTTCTTATTGGCCAGTGTGTTCATTTGTAGATTTTGAATATTTGTGTGCTTCCATATGAGCATCTGTGCTCATCTTCAGATGTGTTTAGCCATGAACTGTATAGACACTAGTACCTTGAGCCATATTTTTTTCTATACTACCCAAATTCTCCAAATCGTAAATGGACAACTGTCTGCAGTTGTGCAATCAGCTGTATTACACACAACTGGTTTGCATTGCACAGTCTTAACAGCCCATAGCTGCTCTTTAGCAGACTTAGCTTGCAGCTGCTTTACATTGCCCTTAGTAGTCACTATTTAATAGTTACTTGGCATGACTAACTGCTCTCTCACAGGAAAGTACAATAACTATCTCCTTTCAAAGAATATAATGTTCGGTCTATTTTACTTATGTACTCTGAAAAACCTCCTAAATTAAGAAAGACTACACCACACTTCTATACAAATGAAAACATGTACTGATCGGTGACTCGAAAGTCAGACACACTGATTCTTCTCTCAGTAGGCTAAACAAAGATAGAGAGATGGTGAGTAGCTAGTCAGGTGGCAGGATCTCTGATATCTATCTTGTTTTTACCTGGTAAATATGATTAAAATTAGGTATTGGTCCATATGGGTCTGACTTTATGCAAAACCCTGCAGGATATGCAGACAGAAACAGAGATGTCAAAATTGTCCATGCTTGTCACAAATGCAGGCAAGAGTCCTGAGTGGAATCCTTTTTTCTCCAAGAATGATGCCTGGGTACAAAGAAAGATAATTGGCTTCAACAATTAGATAAATAGTCGGTGCCATTCCAGTGGGGTCCACTGCGCATCACCATGGAATGAGTTGCTTAACAGCCCTACTTGCTTTGCCAAGTATGGTCTGCACCACTCATTCAAGTACTTCTGCCTACCAGCTAAAATCATTGCTGATCCCATAGCACCTTTTTTCATGCAGAGTTCAGCTGATGAAAATCCCAGTATAACCAACATATATCCAAAACAGAATCATGGTAAGGTATGGCTCAATGCCAGAAGTTTCAACAACAAAATGCCCAACCTCGGGGCTCTGCTGTCTTTGAAGTGCATCAGTTTCTGTACAATTACTAAAACTTGGTTTAAATGTTTAGACCGCACTTATAACTGGGTTTTGTGCCTAGCTTACTTTTAGACCCAATGCCAGTTGTGATGGTGCTTTCATATTATCTATGGACCATATTACCAGTCAACAGATAGCCAGGGACTATATCCAGAGCTCACTGAGCTCCATATCACACAGGGAACATATCCAGAGCTCACTGAGCTCCATATCACACAGGGAACATATCCAGAGCTCACTGAGCTCCATATCACACAGGGAACATATCCAGAGCTCACTGAGCTCCATATCACACAGGGAACATATCCAGAGCTCACTGAGCTCCATATCACACAGGGAACATATCCAGAGCTCACTGAGCTCCATATCACACAGGGAACAAATCCAGAGCTCACTGATCTCCATATCACACAGGGAACATATCCAGAGCTCACTGAGCTCCATATCACACTACATGTTAGCCTGTTACAGGATATAGTCTATGCCCCCTTATAATCCCATTAGATTCCTAAATGTAATAAATAATCTCCCTATAAAAGAAAAAAAAAATTATTTTATGAAACTTTTGTATGCAGCAATAACTAGAGCACATACACCTCAAAGGTAGTATACACACAAAAGGTGTTAGATTTCATAAGCAAAAGCTCCCTGGAGAAGAAAGTTAACAAATCTACTAGAGGGCATAATGTTTTTTGACCTTCATCATGAATTCTTCTTCTTCTTCTTCTTCTTTCGGCTCTTCCCGTTTCACCACAGCCGGATCACCCTTGTTGTCCATTGAATTGAGTGGAGTTTTTGTGTCGTCGAGTGAGTTGCCGCCCGCCAACCTTCCACAGAAGGCCACACACACACGCACACTTCATCATGAATTATTCCCTTGTTATCACCTTCACCATTAGAACCACAAACAAAGATATCAATATCGCTGAATCTGTGGATTTCAAATGTACAAATTCCATCAAATTCTTTGATAAAATTTCAAGATTCCTTTATTCTAACATAACCCCAGATGTTGCCTCAGCAAAGAACTTCACAGACGTTTTCTATAATCACTGAGATGTATAAAACTGATAGTACCCACCAGATCTAAATATAATGTGAAGTTTAAACGCAAACCATTCTGGTGGTCTACCAACACAAACTCTGTAACAGAAAAAAAAACATTTCTTCAAGTATACAGCAAATCTAAGGACTCTCAAATGATTGACTACATTAGATTATTTACTAAAGCTTAAAAATGCTATTGGTGGGGTTTGTATTACTGGTTCCCTATTAGAAGACCAAAGATGCATTCTTTCAAATGCATCCTGGTCGATGTCAAAAGCCTGAAACAGCTAAATATCAAAGCGGCTTTTAAGCAAATTCTTTCCCTGGGAAAGAATTTGCTTGGCCGCTTTGTTACTTTGCCGTTTTCGGCACTGTAGTGCATTCTCGGAGTTGGTATATTTAAGTAGGGGGGTGTGTGGGGGGAACAGTCCCCCACATCAGGGAGTGTGGGGGGTGAAGGCCCCCCATTTAATGTAATGTTTAAAGTATGTTTTTTTTGGTTGTTAGTGGAACAGCGATTTTTTTTCCCTAGGAAAAAAATTGCTGTTCTGACAATTCGAAACTGCAAGCTTTCACTTACATAGGGTCGATTAATCACCATTCGTTTTTTAAGCACTCGGTGATCTAATAGAGACCCTATATTACTGTGTCAAATGACAAAGTAACCAAACTCGTCTTTATCGACACATAAATATCGACCTCTGCAAATGCCGAATAGCCACTTCAGCAAATTTTTTCCCAGGGAAAAAAAAAATCACTTGGCCGAAACATACAAGCAAAACTTTCATACCCTACACAGTGGAGGGCTTTGCTCCCCCCAGATATGGGGGGCTATGCCCCCCACACCCCTCTAACTAAATATACCAACTCCGAGATTGCACTACAGTGGGGAAAAGGGCAAATCTCCAATAACGGCCAAGTCATTTTTTCCCCCTTGGAAAAAATTCTCTGATGTGGCCATTTTGCAATTGCAGAGGTCAATATTTGTGTGTTAATAAAGACGTGTTTGGTTACTTCACCTTTCGATACTGTAATATACACCCTATTAGTGTTACTAAGGCAGCCCATGATATTAGAATAGCATCTGAAACTAAGGACAACTACAAATCCTTTGTTAATTGTGTAAGGAAACTAAGAAATAAGATCCAATATTACTCAGAGCTTGGTAAAACTTACTTTGACATGTAGACACCGACAAAATATTAGCATGCAAATTCAGTTCCAAGTTCATCCCAGCACTGAATATTCAATGTTCTTTTATCCCTGAGACACGTCCATTGTCTCCCAAACATCATACACTAAAGATGCTCGCAAATACTAAAAATGCTTCCTTTATAGGACCTGATAACATACTTGGCTATGTAATAAAAAGTAGAAAGCAAGCAACCCCATCCCAATAGCACATAGGTCAAGATAAGGATTACCAACTGGTAGACTTGGGTTCAAAATGAGGTTGGGACACAAATGGGCACCAGCAATATGCACATGGATGAAAGACCTAACAATCTTATTCTGTAATATGCCATGAGAACTCTATAGGGCCTATCCATGAGTTGATTTTGATTTGAGGGCATCTAACTTGCTTTTTACTAACTTAGAAAGCAAACACTGGCAGAGCCACTCTCTAAACTAGCGATTGGCTTCATCCCTGAAATTTGGTGCACAGCAATGGTGATGCCAATCAGCAAGGGTGGCCCCAACATTGACAATGGGAATTACTGGCTCACCAGCATAATGAGTGTGAAATGCAAACCCATGGAACACATTACAAATGAAATGATTAACTATGACATTAAAAAAAAGAAATCTGATCAGGCTTTGACCACAGCAGTTTGACTTTGTCAAAAGAAAATCCTATCTGATTTATGTGGTTAACTTCTTTAAAAGCTATAGTGCATGCATCACGTACCTCAGCCTGACACTATACCCCATGCTTAAATAGCTGGTAAGCTCAATGCATTAGAAATAGATCCATATTTAGCAAAATAGACAGCAAATTGGGTAAACGATAGAAACCATATGTGCAGGTAACAGGTGCCTTATCAAAGAGCATAAAGGTAATCAGTGATGTTTTGCAGGGCTCCATGCTGGGACCCCCTTTTTTTTGGCAAATACTTTTCCATCCTCCACACCAGAAGCCAAGACCCTTTGATAATCATGTTTGTATATGACAATAAACTGGGAGTCATTGTCAAGTCACCTTTTGAGGCCCAAGCCCTAAAGCAAGAATTTATACTTGTCAATACCTGGCCTGCTAACAGACAATATTAAATACTAAAAAGTGTAACATTGTCACATTTTGTAAACTATGCCTCCCCCAGCATACAGAATAGACAATAACCCACTTGAGCACAATTATGTTAGAGGCCTTAGTACTCAAGTTGATGAGTCTCTTTCCCTTGATTATAACATAATGTAACAGCAGCAGTCAGAAATTCCTTCTACTTAACATTGCTGATCACCAAGGAGGATCTTTTCAGATCCAAAGTCATTATCTCATTATATTCAGCCACTGATTAGGCTAATCGTTGAATACAATTACCTGTATGGGAGACGTATCAAACACAAGGAAGACCCTAGAGGTTCCTAACTAAGATGACCACTCACTTAAAACACCTATGCAATCAGAAAAGGCAAGATGCAGTCCTCCTTTATTCAGCATCTTAAAGACTCCTGAGCAGCAATCTGTACATTATCTTTTGACCATTAAGCACCTAGTGGATCTTTTATATCCCCACTAAAAGAACAGTCCCTCAAATAGAAGAACAAGTGTCTAAATCTCCATCAGCTGATAAATAAAACAAGGTGGAGAGAGATGTTGATTACACAGTGTTTTCCCCATCTCTCTAATAGATTCCCAGTACAAATTAAGCAATGAGATACATTAGTTTCTGTCAAATGGGAAATTAATGATTGTGATTGAATGGCTATGCACAAATTCACCCCTGCCTTTATTGGCCTGACCTTCCTGAAAATAGGAGCTTCAGTCATAACACTCAAATTGCCTTTTATTTCTTGTGATCCTAAATGAAACAGACTACACTGGTGGATCACAAATGATTGCAACCATCAGATATCTGATCATGTACCACCAGCAAATAAGGAGACAATAGGGCAGAAGATGTGCATCCAGGTTTTTTCTTTCATATAGTGCCTCATTTTTCACATATGTTTCAATAACTTGTTTTGATAAGCAG
>NC_056747.1:651402689-651410189 GCF_019279795.1 Protopterus annectens | reverse complement strand
CATCTACAATGGTAGTGAAGGCATGAGCAGTTCATCTACAATGGTAGTGAAGGCATGAGCAGTTCATCTACAATGGTAGTGAAGGCATGAGCAGTTCATCTACAATGGTAGTGAAGGCATGAGCAGTTCATCTACAATGGTAGTTTGTAGCACAGTTTTGTTGAAATATGTACTCCATCTGATAAAATGAAAAGCAAAATGTCACAGTTGTAGACGGATAGGTACTGAAGTGCCAAATCCTGTTTCTAGAGTTTTCTAAAAACACACATAAATATATAACCATAAAGACAATCAAAGATACACAGACTTGTGCACATATATGCAAACATGGACAGCCACACACAGTCATATGTAGACGTAGATACAGTCAGGTATGTATATTTACCGACTATCATCTAGCAATTTCTTAAATAGCAACATGCAAACATTTAACAACAGAAATAAAGAAGCAAAAGAAATATTGCCTCTAAAAATTAGTAATAAAAGACATCAATTAAAAGTAAACTAAAAACATAAATATACACAAAGGCTGTTTTCTAAGTGCTACAATGCCATCCAGGATGGCATTATAATGAGAAAGGAAACCATCCAATCCCAGCCAATGTCTCTCTCTCTCTAGTTTCCATCCTGTTGGACAGTGCTGCTTATTTATAAAATAAGCAAGGAACTCTGATCAACCAGATAGATACCTGCTTGTGCATCAGATGTGCCACACACAATGGAAGAAAAAAAAGTGCAGGCCATATAGACTTCACATTATATAACAATGTTTTCTCCCCACCAGCTTCAAATTTTCACCGTCAGACATTTTTTTCTCTCTCACCTAACTATAATTTGTAAACCTAGTAGCCATCTTTCACATTTATTTAAAGAATTCCCCTAAAATAGAAAACAAAAACAGTACAGAAATATATGCTGTTACAGTAACAATATTAATACCAAAAGTTCTACTAAAAGCCATTACAATTTGAAAAAGTGTCTTGTATTATTTTAAACAAATGCCCCAAACTCTGCCAAAATGTAACTGATGACCCGCTGAACTTTGACACAAGCTTGTGCAACTTGCATGCGAAATATCACGTTTACATCACGTTATTGAAAGTTTACTTAATCGAATCAATAAAGGTCAAACTTTATTGATCAATTAAATAAAACATCGAATAACATAAAAAAAAAATTTAAATGGCGTAGGCAGGGAGGCAAGCCCCCATGCACCCCCCACCGCCCCTACTTAAATATACCAACTCCGAGACCGCACTACATTGAGGTAACGGAAATCTCCCCTTATGGAGATTTCCGTTTACTTGCATGATGTTCACTTTCGATATTGTTGTGCCAACAATATCAAACTGGATATTGTCAGCATATGACAGCGTGAAGCAGTCCCGAAATATCACTCATAAAAATTACTGCAAACTTTACAAATGAAACTGCAAAGTGACTAAAATGACTATCCTGAAAATTTTATACCATAGTTCAATAATTTGTTAAAAACTTGTAACAATGGTCAACATACTTTTTTCTAATGATAATTTTCAATAAATATCCATAATGCTTATTCTGTGCTCAAATTTTCAAAATACTGTCTATGGATCAACATAACCACCTCCTGAAATATTACCCTTACAAATGGATGTGCATAACATTATGGAACAGTTTGATGCAAAGATCCCTAACAAGACTGTCCTGAAATTTTCATACAAAAATTCTACATAGTTAAAAAGCAATTTATTTACTTACTTAATTTATTTGTGCTTGTCAACCAGGGAAGGACACAAATCACAACATATGAATTTCAAGCTCTGCTGCAGCTACAGAGATGTAACTTCCAATACAATACATTTTATCAGTAGTAAACTTAATAACAGTAAAATATGGGTTTGCTTGTCTATGAATCCTGTCAGTAAGAATAGTAATCTATTAGGGAAGGAACAGGATTTAGAAAACCGGAAAGTGAGTTATTTTAGGGATGGGATGGGGATATGGCTATTTGTAAGAAAGGAAGAGCATATTAGGTCTCTCTGTTGCAGACTGATGTCAAAGCACCCACCCTCTCTTCATTGTGGGCAATTTTAGGTGATTCTTCCTTTTTCATTTGGAATTTTACAGGCATTAAGTGGTATGAGAGAGCAGTGTGGTATGCTGCTTCTAGAGTTATCAGATGTATTTGGGAGTGGTCAATGATGCTTCTCCAGTGGATGAGCAGTCTGGAACACTGACATCTAGTTCCTGGTTTATATCCAAATTTCTGTATGAAGTTATGATATTTATGCAGAACTGCAGTATAAATTTTCTATTGTGTTTATGGTTTTAATACAATTTGATTTATTGTGTTGACAATTAAATAGTCAGTACAATTTTGGTGTGGTTATTGTCTCTGATTGGGGGTTCAAGGACAAGTAAGAATTACATATAGACCTGCTTACATATAGCTGTGACTAAATCTGACAGAATATTAGCAGTAGCACTCAGAAGAATGATTATGGGATTAGAATTATCCATCTACACTGGAAAAATACAGAAAACAAAAAGAAATAAGTACACAAATGTGCAGAGTTTGATGCCAAACACAAAAGGACCTATTGCAAAGTTAAGAAGAAGGTACTGAGATACTTGCAGGATGGGAAAA
The DNA here is from genome assembly GCF_019279795.1 of Protopterus annectens. Classification (NCBI taxonomy): domain Eukaryota; kingdom Metazoa; phylum Chordata; order Ceratodontiformes; family Protopteridae; genus Protopterus; species Protopterus annectens. The sequence goes on along the minus strand of NC_056747.1, from coordinate 651,407,560 downwards.
GTTATGTGACCTGTTGTCTTGTATTTGCATTTGCATTGTATAAACTGGGAAGCATTGTGCTGTGTGGTGAATTTAGAGCAGAACGGGGGAAGGTTTACCAGAGTTTGAGACCTAGAAGACTGGAAGGTGCTATTGATGCAATGAGGTGGTTCTGGAAGATAATCCAGGCTTTATTCTTATGCTGAATGTGAATTAATTGTGCTCCAATTTGACAAAGGATGAAGTAACAAGCGATGAGGACCACAGCTGTCTCATTTTGGTAAGGGATGAGTCCAGTATTTTATTACCCATGGTGGGGTGCAGACTAACTTGTCCAGGGAGCTTGTATTGATGACATCTAGAAATTTCTAGGTACACATATTTGAAGATGCATAACTTTTCCACTTAACGGAGGGGTAGTCAAAGTTCCCTAGGAAAACACACATCAGTTAGGTAGGAGGTATGGGTTAAGTTGGATATGGGGGGGGCTATTGTTGGCTATAATGACAGATTTTGTTAATGGCAAGATGAACATGGGGGAGTTCTAGATGATATGCTAACATGTCTGGAGGTAAAAGAGTTTTTGAAAAATATGGAGACAATGCCACCTTTTGTACCTTTATAAAATGAGGTGGGCCTGAGCATGTGAAGGCATAGAAAGCAGGCACTGATGGAGTGATCTCATTTGTCTTGAATCGTGTCTCTATGATAATGAAAATATTGATGATTTCTAAGGGTAAAGATTGCTTGCAGAGTATTTTGTTTAGGCTAGAAGCATAGAGCAGCAATACCTTTATGTTTTCTGGATTTTGTTTTATGTTGGAAGCTTTAAAAGATTGACAGTTAAGGGGATAGGCAAGGGTTTGGCCAACATAGAAAACTTTAGGGAGAAAGGGACAGGACATTTACAGCCATGTGCACTGTGATTGTCTTGTGTGTACTTGTGGAGCAAGGACTTGAATGCATGTGTGATTTGGCAAATCCTGGCCCCTGATATGCAGTTGACTATGACTGAGTGAGTGCATTGTTGCCTCTCACTATGGAATCACTTATGACTAGGAAATTGGATTGCGAGGTGGTTTGCCTTATGAGCTTCTGAACTGAAGCAATGGGATTGTTAGATGCATATATCATGTTGGGTGCTGCCCATGTTGGGTGTTTGTGGGGTTGCTGAACATAGTTGCTTGTAAGATTACATTTAGGAGGTCTTTGTGGTTTAGATGGGCAACTTCTAAGAGCCTCATCACGAGCCTCATCACATGGAGGTCTGTCTGCTTGAATCTAGGCTGTGTGATTGATTTAGTGTAGTACTGATAACTTGAATGCTATTTTTAGTGTCTTTGTGAGAGAACTTTGTCGTCAGTAACATTATATAACTACATTTCCCACACAATGTGTCAGTAGTAGGTTGTTGACAGTAAACATGAAACAATTGCTAAATAGACCCAGAATGCCTATTTCAACTAAACTGGATACAGAGGCAGTTGGAAATTACAAGTCCATGGCTTCAGTTACTAATGTGGGCTAAAAAGTTAACAGCACCTCTAAGTTTGTTGTTCATTTACTGGAGTTCTATCTGTCTAAAACAACAATCTAAATTTATCCATAAAGAGCAATGTACCTCTCAACATAGACTAGATTTTCTTTGCACAACAACTGAGGAATGCGTTTTAGCTTGCAGTTAAGTTACTGATTTTGGGTATACTAGTAAATGTGGATAGAAACATTTTGGTTTGAGCACCAGCAACAAGTAGGTAGTAAAGAATTTGTCCAGAGTGGGAAAGAGATCATCTTTAGACATGCACAGATATGCCACTAATTAACTGTGCAGATTATACAGCTAACCACGGTTCTAAAAGAGAATTCAAAAATAAAAGTACTTGTGTTTGCCAAGTATTGCATTGCACATTGCTGGGTGGAAACAAGTACCCACTGTTAATCTGAGTATAAAAGTGAAGGAATCAATAAAACAGCAGGTAAAATGCTAGCCAATAAGGTCCACCCTCAGAAACACCAGCAAATTATTCCTGTCACCCAATAATCAGTACTGCTCTTAGCAAGTTTACACTCAGACTAGAAATCCAACTGAAAACTGTAATTTAATGTAAAGACTGCGTTGTAAAAGTTGGAAAAAATGGAAAGTCATAGGCAAAATTCTTTTTATACCTAGATGAAGATGTTATCTAATGAAATAACAAAGGATAATACTCAGTGTAAAACAATGGGGAATCTATCAACTACACAAACAAAGATTAGGTATTTTAATGGACCTGCAGTTTAACATAAAAAAGTATAAAATCACAGGGAAACATTAAGTAGACGGGGGGTGCAATCAGACACTTAAACAGCTAGTCAACTGTTCAAGACACAAACCCAGCAAGCTCAACTAACCAATTGGTAAAAAATGCTAAAAGTCAATTAAATAAACAGAAAAAAGTAATGACATCTAATGACTATAAGAGCAGCCATTTAAAGTACTTTCTTGTATATTTTCTGAGATTTGTGAGGTATAAGTTTGAAATATGCCAGAATAACTCCTCACAGCACGTTTTAATTCTCTCACCTGGAAGTCTTAGGAAAGTGCACAATATGGATAAACTCACAGAGCCCAACAAAGGAGTCACTAATTACAGTAAGAAATATGTTTATCAAGATGAAAACATCAGTACCATAAAAGAATTACATTCTTTATAGAACAAAATGTTTAATAAGGTGAAACACCTACTATAAAATAATTAGTTTAGCGCTTTTGTCCAATCAAACAGACTTCTTCAGAACTATAAACAGAACATAAACAATATGTTAAAATTACTGCATAAGCAGCATGGCAGCCTTAAAAACATATTATTTATTTAGAAAAAAATAAGAATAGGGGAAGGAAATTATTGCAAGATTATAATTATTGTAACAGTTGAAATTTTCTTAACAATTTGGATTGAAACAATGCATATGAATGAATTCATGTTAAAAACTAATCAAAATTCCTAAAGTGTTTTTTAAATATTCAAATTTGTCATACTGAAACTAGCAATCAAAATAATAAAATAGTTAAAAATTGGTAACCATATTTATAAACAATCAATTTGACTGATTCATTTGCATGCACCCCCACAGAAACAGGGTGAAGATTTCTTCCAAGTATTCTTAATACATTTTGGTTGTTTAAATACCAGGTAAACCAGGATCATTGTGGAATATAGGGTGTTTATATTAGAAATCAGCTTTATCTATTTTGAGGGGACAACTTATAAATAGATCAGAGGAATAGTGATGGGTGCAGCATGCACACCGGTATTTCTTAACCTCATTATGCTCTCCTGGTAGAGAACATTTGTTTTTCAAAGAGATTTTTACCAATATTGTTCCCTACATTTAAGATATTTGGATGATATATTCATCTTATGGAAGGGTCCTAAAAATATATTGTGTGAGTTTATGATTATTTATATAGTACTACTCAATTTTTAAAATTCATACACCATTTTGATAATGAAAGGGACATTTACAGTTATGACAATATTCAAATCTAACAGAGAGTTTCCTTCTAACATTAATAGGACAGACCTTTAGCAATAGCTACTTACAGTTCCTCCATTCAAAATGAAAAGGGGGTTTAGTAAAGGACCAATTCATTTGTCATGCCTGATATTTTTTCTCATGAAATTGAATATTTAAATTGTGAATGAGATAGAAAATAGAAGAGAGACTGATTTTCCACAACTTGTAGGAACTGGCCTTATGGATGATATTCTTGGTGCACTTAGTACATCCATTGAGAGCGCTTTGGTCTTGTAATAAAATGGAGGACATAAAACAATCAAAAAACTAATTAACAACAATTGGTTCATGCTGAACTTTAATGATTATATTTACAAACTGGTGGGTGAACACCCAAACTTTATCTACAAGTCAGCACGTAATTAAAAAAAAAACATTAGACATTAGAGGAAAGTTAATAACACAAATGAAGTATAAGAAACAAATGCATAAATGTTGTTCATGCAGACAGTGCCCTTACACACATACTGGGGTCAATTCATATTAAATCATAATGGACAAAATGTGAAAAAAGCCCTATTATAGCAACTTCCATAGTAGAGGATTGGTGCACCTGGCATTTGCTCAAATTATAAGAGCTTTTATGTAGGAAAAATGGAAAGGACACTACATAATAGAACATACAAACACATCTAAGATATTTCTAAGAACACCAATAATGCACTATATAAGCTCACCTTATGGTTTGTGTAAAATTTTCGAAATTTTTATTTCTTATTTTAGAAACTATCCCTAGGAACCCTAGGGGTGGAGCATGGGAAAACAAGATAGGATAAGGGGACCATATGTGGCTATACAGACTTAATGTCACTTCCCCCAAAGCTTAAATGATCAGATCTCCATAATCCCAATATTAAATGTGTGTGCTGAGAAATTATGAATGCTGGATTTCATATAGCAAATGCACTGCTCATTACAGATTTATTTTTTCACACATTGAGTGATTTGTTACCCACATCAATGCACATGCATATTATTTCATATCTTTCAATCATTGTTTATGTATCATTTAAAGGTTTTTAATGAATCATTTGTTTCATATGTGGTGCATAAGCTCCTGCTGACACTACTAAATCAATTTACATTGTTTTTTTTTTTTTTTTTGTTTTATGTATTTAGTTATAACATCTTCACGATTTTGATCAATAGCTTTTATGTCAGTTTTGAAGGTTTGTAAAACACTTGGGATTTTTGATTGACTTTTAACAATTATTCATTCATATCTATTGCTTCAGTTCAAATTAGTTTCTATTCGATTGTTTAATCATAATCTTGCAATAATATTCAGCTATTCTAGTTTATTTAATAAGTAATACGCCTTTAAGGCTGCCATG